>NC_057808.1:478308054-478320056 GCF_018294505.1 Triticum aestivum
ACCCATTTTCAGTTTCAATAAACTACAATTTCCAGATACTAGGTACTACTAGATATCAATTTCAAAAAGCATTATAGGTACTAGGTAGTACTCCCTCCATTCCAAATTACTCGTCGTGGTTTTAGTTCAACTAGGTAGTACTCCCTCCATTCCAAATTACTCGTCGTGGTTTTAGTTCAAATTTGACCTAAAACCACGACGGGTAATTTGGAACGGAGGGAGTACTAGATAACAATTTCATATATAGTCAACATGCATCCTCAAGCAGTACTAGGTGATATCGTCGACGATCATCATATGTAGTTCTAGATGATATCGACGACGATCATCATATGTAGTTCTACATGATATCGACGATGATCATCATATGTAGTTCTACATGATATAGCCACACACACATATGTAGTTCTAGATGATATCGACGACGATCATCATCCTCAAGCCTGGGCGGTGGGTGTTCTTGATAGTAATTAGGATGGCCTGTCCAACACGAAGATTCTTGCCAACAAGGAATCTCTTCCACCCAACCGAGTTTAAGTGTGTGCGATTGTCCGTGTCCATGCGGTAAGTATAGGTGGTGACGGAGCCCCTTGCGGTAAGGCGTAGTCCAGTTGAGCCTTCTTCATCAGGCTCGATACCACAACTCACAGATAGGCTCTTTGGCAATTTTTGAATAAGAAAAACATATCAATTAATAAATAGCCTCGCACATACTCTTGCAAATATGTTTCTATTAAGTATAGATTTCTACACTATCAAAAGACACAGTACTACACATTTGTACTAAGCATGAATTCTACTAATAAGTATATATGGATTATCTACACTATTAATAGTTCCTTGGATTCTACACTAATAAGCATGTGATCGGACTCTACACTAAAGCATATCATCGACTAGATTCCACACAGCATATCATTGGACTCTACACTAAGCATATTATCGGATAAATTGCATTTGTAAGTATAACATACCATATCATGCCGATCGACCATGGTACTTGTCAGGCGGGTCACGAATGGCACCCCGACAAAGTCATCACATGGCGGAATTATGTCCCATAGGTTGCACACCTCCTCCTCGCTCAGCCTCATTCTTTGAGCTACGATGGCTTCATGAAGTGGGTCCTCATCATCTTCATCGAGTGGGTCCTCATTATCTTCATCATCTTCGTCATCTTAATCATCTTCCACCAGGTTGATATAAATGACAGCCAGCTTGGGTCTTTCTGCTCTGAAGGAGAAGCTGATCAACTCACCACCAGTAAGACGCATGCGGGCGAGGAAACGGGCCCATCCATCTCTTCCAATCTGCGACATATTGCGTCCTTTCTCGACCTCCATAGTGTACGGCCCTCCAGGAGCCTCAAATGTCATAGTGTCTCCTGTCAGCTTGTTGAATTTCAACCTCACATTGCACGGGGCGATCTGTGTAAAAAAAAGAAAAATGACACAATGCAGTAATGCCAACACTAAAAATAAAATAGTTGTTACATTTCATATAATTTCTTACCGCCGCATGACGAAAACTCGGCTGGAAGTAGATGCCGAACAGCTTGCCAGTTGCAAGGCTGCTGGCGCACCTTGACTTGCACAGTCGACATGGTGATTGTGGTGGTGGCGCCATTTTCTAAAGCAATATGAGCAAAGGATTAACGATCCACTTCACAGGAAAGAAAAACAGTAGCATGTGATATTTTTGGTTCTTCTTCAGTTATATTTTCATAGCTTACTAACAAGACATTTCATCTAATTTGGCCCCTATTGCCTAAGATAATTGATTAAAAACAAGTGGCAAATTAAACTAAATTGGCACCAACATTTTGCCAAAAAATAACTTATTACAGAAAAACAAAGCATCTAGCTATCCATGTACAGAAAAAAAAATAACAATAAAATGGTTAATTTCTTTCAAGTATTGGTGCCAAATCTTCAGAGCTATCAACTAGCGTACTGAATCAACTAAATCAAAATGTTCTATAAATCAACTAAATCAACTAGCCTACTAAATCAACTAGCTACTAAATCAACTAGCCTACTAAATCAACTAAATCAAAATGTTCTAAATCAACTAGCCTACTAAATCAACTAAATCAAAATGTAGCATATGAACTAGCCTACTAAATCAAAATGTAGCAGGGAGGAGGGGTTGTGGATGGAGGAGGGAGGAGGGAGAAGGAGGGCGACTGGAGGAGGGAGGAGAGAGTAGGACGGAGGAGGAAGGCGGAGTGAGGAGGGGCCGGCCGGCGGCGAACGAAGGACTGGAGGGAGGACAGAGGAGGAGGGTGGTACCGAGTCCAGCAAGGAGGAGGAGGTAACGGCGGCACAGAGGGAGGAGGGGTAGGCGACGACGGCCGGCGGGGGAGGACCGGCGCGAGGGGGGGTTGAGGGGGAGATCGAGTGAGTGTGATTGGATCGGAGAGAGGAGAGTGGGGGGTGGAAGATATAATGGCTTAGCAGTAGCGCGCTGCAGCGAAACGCGCTACAGCTAAACGACCTAGCAGTAGCGCCTTTCAGTCACAACGCGCTACTGCTATATGTCAGCACGTAAAAATTAACATCAAAAATACATTGATCATCAACGATCCTTTTGTGTACAATCTGATTTGTCAATATGAGTCCTCACCAGTTTAGGAACTGGTGAAGACTCATATTACAGCCACAAATTCTACACATAGAGTTCAATGAAGACCAAGTGGTTGTGATAGTTTGAGAAATAACATATTTAAGGCGGTACAAACCCTGTTCGCGGAGCGAGGTGGGACTAATTTTTTTAGTAAACTTAGCAGTAGCGGGTATTAAGGGAATGCGCTACTGCTATGATCTATAGCAGTAGCGCTCTTCGTATTAACGCGTTGCTGCTAAAACTAGCTTTGGGGCAGGGTCGTGCCAATTGTAGTAGTAGCGGCGGCTTAGAGGAGGCGCGCTACTGCTGTTGGGGAATGTAGTAATTTCAAAAATTTCCTACGCACACGCAAGATCATGGTGATGCATAGCAATGAGAGGGGAGAGTGTGTCCACGTACCCTCGTAGACCGAAAGCGGAAGCGTTAGCACAATGCGGTTGATGTAGTCATACGTCTTCACGATCCGACCGATCCAAGTACCGAACGTACGGCACCTCCGAGTTCAGCACACGTTCAGCTCGATGAGGTCCCGCGAACTCCGATCCAGCAGAGCTTCATGGGAGAGTTCCGTCAGCACGACGGCGTGATGACGGTGATGATGTTGCTACCGATGCAGGGCTTCGCCTAAGCACCGCTACGATATGATCGAGGTGGAATATGGTGGAGGGGGGCACCGCACACGGCTAAGAGATCAAGAGATCAATTGTTGTCTCTATGGGGTGCCCCTGGCCACGTATATAAAGGAGTGGAGGAGGGGGGGAGAGGGCCGGCCCCTATGGCGCGCCCTGGAGGAGTCCTACTCCCACCGGGAGTAGGATTCCCCCCTTCCAAGTAGTAGGAGTAGGAGTCAAGGAAAGGGAAGAGAGAAGAGAAGGATGGAGGGGGCGCAGCCCTCCCCCTAGTCCAATTCGGACTAGGCCTTGGGGGGCGCGTAGCCTCTTCTCTCTCTTTCCCCTAAAGCCCAATAAGGCCCATATACTCCCCGGCGAATTCCCATAACTCTCCGGTACTCCGAAAAACACCCGAATCACTCGGGACCTTTCCGATGTCTGAATATAGTCGTCCAATATATCGATCTTTACGTCTCATCCATTTCGAGACTCCTCGTCATGTCCCCGATCTCATCCGGGACTCCGAACTACCTTCGGTACATCAAAACACATAAACTCATAATACAAATCGTCACCGAACTTTAAGCGTGCGGACCCTACGGGTTCGAGAACTATGTAGACATGAGCGAGACACGTCTCCGGTCAATAACCAATAGCGGAACCTGGATGCTCATATTGGCTCCTACATATTCTACGAAGATCTTTATCGATCAAACCGCATAACAACATACGTTGTTCTCTTTGTCATCGGTATGTTACTTGCCCGAGATTTGATCGTCGGTATCTCAATACCTAGTTCAATCTCGTTACCGGCAAGTCTCTTTACTCGTTCCGTAATACATCATCCCGCAACTAACTCATTAGTTACAATGGTTGCAAGGCTTATAGTGATGTGTATTACCGAGTGGGCCCAGAGATACCTCTCCGACAATCGGAGTGACAAATCCTAATCTCGAAATACGCCAACTCAACAAGTACCTTCGGACACACCTGTAGAGAACCTTTATAATCACCCAGTTACGTTGTGACGTTTGGTAGCACACAAAGTGTTCCTCGGTAAACGGGAGTTGCATAATCTCATAGTCATAGGAACATGTATAACTCATGAAGAAAGCAATAGCAACATACTAAACGATCAAGTGCTAAGCTAACGGAATGGGTCAAGTCAATCACATCATTCTCCTAATAATGTGATCCCGTTAATCAAATGACAAATCATGTCTATGGTTAGGAAACTTAACCATCTTTGATTAACGAGCTAGTCAAGTAGAGGCATACTAGTGACACTATGTTTGTCTATGTATTCACACATGTATTATGTTTCCGGTTAATACAATTCTAGCATGAATAATAAACATTTATCATGAAATAAGGAAATAAATAATAACTTTATTATTGCCTCTAGGGCATATTTCCTTCAACTGCTACTTTTGTTTCAGCAGCGAGTTCTGCTGGAGCGCGCTGCTGCTATATAGCAGCAGCGCCTTATTTTAAAACACGCTGCTGGTAAGATTCTATGTATAGGCTTTTCCCTAGTAGTGTGACTTCAATGATGCTCGCATGAAAGATAAGAATTGAAACATAACAAGAGCATCATGAAACACATGGCAAGCACATTTAAGTCTAACCCACTTCCTATGCATAGGGATTTTATGAGCAAACAACTTACGGGAACAAGCATCAACTAGCATAGGAAAGCAAAACAAGCATAACTTCAAAATTTTCAACATAAAGAGAGGAAACTTGATATTATTTCAATATGTAAAAGCATATTTCCTCTCTCATAATAATTTTCTGTGGCATCATGAATGAATTCAACAATATAACCATCACATAAAACACTCTTTTCATGATACATAAGCATAAAAAATTTGTTACTCTCCACATAAGCAAATTTATTCTCATCAATAGTAGTGGGAGCAAACTCAACAAAATAACTATAATGTGATTGAAAATTAAAATCATGATGACAAGTTTCATGGTTAGCATTATTCAATATAGCATACATGTCATCACCATAATCATCATAGATAGCAACTTTGTTCTCATAAGCAATTGAAACCTCTTCCAAAGTAGTGGATTCATCACTAAATAAAGTCATGACCTCTCCAAATCCACTTTCATCAATATAATCATCATAAATAGGAGGCATGCAATCATCATAGTAAATTTTCTCATCAAAACTTGGGGGACTAAAAATATCAACTTCATCAAACATAGCATCCCCAAGCTGATGGCTTTGCATATCGTTAGCATCATGGATTCAAAGAATTCATAGTAAAAACATTGCAATCATGCTCATCAATTATACCAAACATTCTATTGAATCCTTCTTCTAACAATTGAGCACAATTTTCCGAAACATCATTTTCAAGAAAGATATTATAAAGATGATCAATAATATGATGCAACCTCAATTCCATTTTTATGTAGTTTTCTTTTGTAAACCAAACTAGTGATAAAACAAGAAACTAAAAGATTCAATTGCAAGATCTAAAGATATACCTTCAAGCACTCACCTCCCCGGCAACGGTGTCAGAAAAGAGCTTGATGTCTACTACGCAACTTTATTCTTGTAGACTCGTGTTGGGCCTCCAAGCGCAGAGTTTTGTAGGACAGTAGCAATTTTCCCTCAAGTGGAATACCTAAGGTTTATCAATCCGGGGGAGGTGTAGGATGAAGATGGTCTCTCTCGAACAACCCTTCAACCAAATACAAGAAATCTCTTGTGTCCCCAACACACCCAATACAATGGCAAATTGTATAGGTGCACTAGTTCGGCGAAGAGATGGTGATAAGAGTGTAATATTGATGGTAGAAATATATTTTTACAATCTGAATAAATAAAAACAGCAAGGTAGCAAATAGTAAACGGGCACAAAAACGGTATTGCAATGCTTGAAAATGAGGCCTAGGATCCGTACTTTCACTAGTGCAATCTCTCAACAATGCTAATCTAATTGGATCATATAACCACCCCTCAAAGTGCGATGAAGAATCACTCCAAAGTTCCTATCTAGCGGAGAACATAAGAATAAATTGTTTGTAGGGTACGAAACCACCTCAAAGCTATTCTTTCCGTTCGATCTATTCAAGAGTTCGTACTAAATTAACACAAAGCTATTCTTTCCGTTCAATCTATCCTAGAGTTCGTACTAAAATAACACCAAAGCAACATATTCATAATACTCAATCCAACACAAAGAACTTCAAAGAGTGCCCCAAGATTTCTACAGGAGAAACAAAAGACAAGAACGTGCATCAACCCCTATGCATAGATTACCCCAATGTCACCTCGGGAATCCGCGAGTTGAGTGCCAAAACATATATCAAGTGAATCGATATGATACCCCATTGCCACCACGAGTATTCAATTGTAAGACATATATCAAGTGTTCTCAAATTCATAAAAGTATTCAATCCGATAACAATGAAATCTCAAAGGGAAAAACTCAATTCATCACAACAAGATAGAGAGGGGAAAACACCATATGATCCAACTACATTAACAAAGCCCACGATACATCAAGATCGTGCCATCTCAAGAACACGAGAGAGAGAGAGAGAGAGAGATTAAACACATAGCTACTGGTACAAACCCTCAGCCCCGAGGGTCGACTACTCCCCCCTCATCATGGTGGCCGCCGGGATGATGAAGATGGCCACCGGAGATGATTCCCCCCTCCGGCAGGGTGCCGGAATGGGGTCTAGATTGGATCTCGTGGATACAGAGGCCTTGCAGTGGCGGAATTTCTGATCTAGGGCTACCCCGAAGGGTTTTGGAATATTTGGGATTTTTTAGGGCAAAGAGGGGGTGCGCGAGGCCACCGAGGTGGGCACAACCCACCTGGGCACGCCTGGGGGCCCAGGCGCGCCCTCGTGGGTTGTGCCCCCCTTGGGGCACCCCCCAGGTGCTGCTCTGGCCCATCCTAGGTGTTCTTGTCCATAAAAATTCTCCAAAAAGTTTTGCTGCATTTGGACTCCGTTTGATATTAATTTTCTGCGATGTAAAAAACAAGTAGAAAACAGCAACTGGCACTTGGCACTATGTTAATAGGTTAGTCCCAAAAAATGATATAAAGTTTCTATAAAATGATTGTAACACATCCAAGAATGATAATATAACAGCATGGAACAATCAAAAATTATAGATACGTTGGAGACGTATCACACATAATCATCAAGCATAGTACTAGCTTCATCATGAGTAGCATTCATAGAAGTAGCATCATCAATAACTTTTGACATATCAGGATTAATAGCATGTGGTGGTGTTGCAAGTCTACTCATAACAGAAGGTGAATCAAGTGCAGAGCTAGATGGCAGTTCCTTACCTCCCCTCGTCTTAGAGGGAAAAAACTTAGTCTTGGTATCCTTCAGATTCCTCATAGTGATAATTTGATAATAATCCCAAGTGACTCAACAAATATAGCAATGATCCCCGGCAACGGCGCCAGAAAAACGTCTTGATAACCCACAAGTATAGGGGATCGCAACAGTTTTCAAGGGTAGAGTATTCAACCCAAATTTATAGATTTGACACAAGGGGAGCCAAAGAATATTTGCAAGTATTAGCGGCAGAGTTGTCAATTCAACCACACCTGAAGATTAATTATCTGCAGAAAAGTGATCAGTAGCAAAGTAGTATGATAGTTTTGATAGTAGTAGTAGCAGCAATAGTAACAGTAACAGTAGTAGCAATGATTTTGTAGCAAGTACAATAGTGTCAGTAGCAGTAGTAACTTAGCGGAAACAATATAAGAGAAATTCGTAGGCATTGGATCGGTGAATTCGTTGGATGATATTCATCATATAACAGTCATAACCTAGGGCGATACGACACTAGCTCCAGTTCATAAATATAATGTAGGCATGTATTCCGTAAATTGTCATACGTGCTTATGGAAAGAACTTGCATGACATCTTTTGTCCTACCCTCCCACAGCAGCGGGGTCCAATTGGAAACTAAGGGATATTAAGGCCTTCATTTAATAGAGAACCAGAACAAAGCATTAACACATAGTGAATACATGAACTCCTCAAACTACGGTCATCACCGGAAAGTATCCCGACTTCTGTTACTCCGGGGTTTACGGATCATAACACATAGTAGGTGACTATAACTTGCACGATCGGATCTAGAACATAGATATAATGGTGATAACATAAACGGTTTAGATCTGAAATCATGGCACCCGGGCCCAAAGTGACAAGCATTAAGCATGGCAAAGTCATAGCAACATCAATCTCAGAACATAATGGATACTAGGGATCAAGCCCTAACAAAACCAACTCGATTACATGATGAATCTCATCCAACTGCTCACCGACCAGCGAGCCTACGAAGGAATTACTCACTCCCGGTGGGGAGCATCATGGAATTGGCGATGGAGAAGGGTTGGTGACGACGAAGATCGAAGACCCCCCTCGCCGGAGCCCCAAACGAACTCTAGATCTGGCCTCCCGATGAGGAACAGGAGATGGCGGCGGCTCCGCCTCGTGAAACATGATAATTCTTCCTCCCCGATTTTTTTCTCCAAATATGTGATTTTATAGTATTAGGGTTGGAGTCTGCGGGGCCACCAGGTGGGGACAACCCACCTGGGCGCGCCTAAGGGGGGCGCCCTGGTGGGTTGTGCTCACCCAGGTGCCCCCTCCGGTAGTTCTTGGCTCCAGAAATTCTCTTTTATTATATAAAAATTCCTCGCAAAGTTTCGTTCCAATTCGAGAACTTTTATTTTTGCACAAAAACAACACCATGGTAGTTCTGCTGAAAACAGCGTCAGTCCGGGTTAGTTTCATTCAAATCATGCAAATTAGAGTTCAAAACAACAGGAAAATCATTAGGAAAAGTAGATACGCCGGAGACGTATCAGTAATCTAGGCACATAGGTTGATACACGTTTTCGCCCTACTTTCTCAGATAGAAACTTTGGAGTGATTCTTTGTCGCACGTTGAGGAATTGTTATATGATTCAATTATGTTGGAACTGTTGAGAGATTGCACTAGTGAAAGTATGAACCCTAGGCCTTGTTCCTAAGCATTGCAATACCATTTGTGCTCACTTTTGTTACTTGCTGTTTTTATTATTTCAGGTTACAAAAACCTATATCCACTACCCATACTACACTTGTATCACCATCTCTTCGCCGAACTAGTCCAACTATACAATTTACCATTGTATTGGGTGCGTTGGGGACACAAGAGATTGCTTGTATTTGATTGCAGGGTTGTTCGAGAGAGACCATCTTCATCCTACACCTCCCATGGAGTGATAAACCTTAGGTCATCCACTTGAGGGAAATCTGCTGTTGTCTGATACGTCTCCAACATATCTATAATTTATGAAGTATTCATGCCATGTTTACAACAATTTTATATGGTTTTGGTATTATTTGATTAGAACTAACCCGGACTGACGTTGTTTTTAGCAGAACTACCGTGGTGTCATTTTTTGTGCAGAAATAAAAGTTTTCGGAATGGGCTGAAAATTTACGGTGAATTTTTATGGACCAAAAGAGACCCCCGAAGCACAAGAGCTGGGCCAGGAAGTGGATGAGGTGGCCACAAGCCAGGGGGCGCGCCCTACTCCCCAGGGCACGCCCCTACGGCTTCTGGGGCCCTCGAGCACCCCCTTGATGTGAGACCGACGCCAAAAATTCTTATAAATACCCAAACCTCCGAAAAGAACCCTAGATCGGAAGTTTTGCCGCTGTAAGCCTCTGTAGCCACGAAAAACCAATCGAGAGCCCGTTCCGGCACCCTGCCGGAGGGGGAAACCATCAGCAGAGGCCATCTTCATCATACCGGCAGTCTCCATGATGAGGAGGGAGTAGTTCACCCTCGGGGCTGATGGTATGTAGCAGTAGCTATGTGTTTGATCTCTCTCTCTCTCTCGTGTTCTTGATTTGGCACGATCTTGATGTATCGCGAGCTTTGCTATTATAGTTGGATCTTATGATGTTTCTCCCCTCTACCTTCTTGTGATGAATTGAGTCTTGCTCTTTGAGGTTTCTTTATGTTGGATTGAGTATTGGATTTGAGAACACTTGATGTATGTCTTGCGATGGGATATCTGTGGTGACAATGTGATGTTCTATTGATTCACTTGATGTATGTTTTGGCACTCAACTCGCAGATTCCCGAGGTGACATCCATATGGGTTGATGCACGTTTTCGTCCTACGTTCTCTGATAGAAACTTTGGAGTGATTGTTTGTTGCACGTTGAGGGATTGTTATGTGATCCAAATATGTTATCATTGTTGAGAGAATTTGCACTAGTGAAATAAACCCTAGGCCTTGTTTTCAAGCATTGCAATACCATTTTTGCTCACTTTTGTTACTTGTTGTCTTTCTATTTTTATATTTTCAGATTACAAAAACCTATATCTACTACCCATATTACACTTGTATCACCATCTCTTCACCGAACTAGTGGACCTACACAATTTATCATTGTATTGGGTGTGTTGGGAACACAAGAGCCTATTTGTTATTTGGTTGCAGGGTTGTTTGAGAGATACCATCTTCATCTTACGCCTCGCATGGATTGATAAACCTTAGGTCATCCACTTGAGGGGAATTTGCTACTGTCCTACAAAACTCTGCGCTTGGAGGCCCAACACGAGTCTACAAGAAGAAGGCTGGGTAGTAGACATCATTGTCCTACAAAACTCTGCGCTTGGAGGCCCAACAGAGTATACGAGAACAAAGTTGCGTAGTAGACATCAACTTGGTCTAAGGTTCATCCGGATTTGGGATTTATGTGGGGTCGGTGAGGGCCATGGTGGGCCAGGTTGACGTGGCGGACGCACCTGAGCGTCTCAATATCCGCCCTAAATTTGGGCTAGATATGAGGTGTGCCGGACAGCGTGGCGTTTGGGGCCGGCTTGAGGAGCCCGGCTTGGTCGGTTTTTTTACAGGGCCGTCCAACCGGGCGTATAGGTGCGGTTTTGTGGCGCCTGGCTGTAGATGCTCCATATGACCCATTGCAAAACTTAATCTGCTCGCTAACCCCTGAAAAACCTATTTCGAAATCCGGCCACATTCATATCCGCGTCTAACCATCAGACGCTTAACTTACATACGAGGGCGTGTGACCCCAAGACGTCTTTGACCCTCGTTGGTCCATAGTCATCGGTCGTGTCGTCAGTGTGACACCTCCTTGTCCCATCTGACGGTCAGGCGTGATACCAGTATTCGTTGAAGCGACAAAACATTAGGCGCCTTGCGCAACTCGCTGTGCCTTTGTATTAGGCGTTTTCCATTTACATTTACTGGAACCTCTGGCAATTTTTCTGGATGCCTCTATAGCGATATGGATCCGTCAAAGCATTTGTCGCGTCTTGCTTACCAGATACGCTGGCTTATTTGGCCTGTCAGAGCCTCTAGTTGTTCTTGTCAGGGTATCCAATATCATTTTCTAAACTACTCTAGTTGTTTGGCGTGTCACACGAAACTTGTCAAAGGCTCGCACATATCATTTTGTAATTGGGGCTAAACGTTTATGATCTTCTGTGGTCAAAGTCAAACTGATAGTGTGTACAGTAATTTGAACCATATATTCTTTAATATCTTTCCCTCCAACAATTTCATTTTCCCCTAAAACCCCATGTCTGGCCATCGATCTTCTTCCCCTCTGCATCGACTAGTTAGGATGAAGGTCGCCATTCCTCGTTGTCGTATGTCTTGTAAGGTATCCGTTCGGCGGCCATTTCCTTCCGTCAGTTTTTGCTCTTCCACATCTCGTCGACTCCTGATCTTT